>NC_088882.1:24812866-24843625 GCF_032884065.1 Artemia franciscana | reverse complement strand
AGTTTGATCTCAACCATAGGCGTCTCTAAAGGAATCATTCGCGTCTCAGCATCACCTTCAATAGGAATCATTCGCGTCCCAGCATCACCTTCAAGCAGTCCATATTTTAGATGAAACTTTTTAATGTAAAATATAACTGTCCATTGTCAACGGACCTCTCTACCTGACTAAACTTGATAGTTTGATCTCAACCATAGGCGTCTCTAAAGGAATCATTGGCGTCTCAGCATCACCTTCAAGCAGTCCATATTTTAGATGAAACTTTTCCAATGTAAAATATAACTGTCCATTGTTAACGTACCTCTCTACCTGACTAAACTTGAGAGTTTGATCTCAACCATAGGCGTCTCTAAAGGAATCATTCGCGTCTCAGCATCACCTTCAAGCAGTCCATATTCTAGATGAAACTTTTCCAATGTAAAATATAACTGTCCATTGTTAGCGTATCTTTCTACCTGACTAAACTTGAGAGTTTGATCTCAGCCATAGGCATCTCTCAAGGAATCATTGTCGTTTCAGCATCACCTCCAAGCAGTTCATATTTCAGAAGAAACTTTTCCATGTAACTGTAAATTGTTTACGTACCATGCTAAACTTGTTAACATACTTACTAAGCTTGAGAGTTTGATCTCGACCGTAGGCGTCTCTAGAGGAGTCATTGGCATCTCAACATCACCATCATACTGTCCATATTTTAGATGAAACTTTTCCAATGTAAAATGCAACTGTCAATTTTTTAACGTACCTCTCTACCTTACTAAACTCGAGAGTTTGAGTTCAACCATAGGCGTCTCTCAAGGAGTCATTGGTGTCTCAGCATCAACTTAATGCAGTCCATGTTTTAGACGAAATTTTTCCAATGCAAAATGCAAGTGTCAATTGTTAACGTACCTCTCTAAGATGCTAAACTTGAGTTTGATCTCAACCATAGGCGTCTGTAAAGAAGTCATTGGCGTCTCAGCATCACCTTCATGCAGTCCATATTTTAGATAAAACTTTTCCAATGTAAAATGTAACTGTCAATTGTTACCGTACCATACTAAATTTGCTAATATACTTACTAAACTTGAGAGTTTGATCTCAACCATAGGCGTCTCTGAAGGAGTTATTGGCGTCTCAAAATCACCTTCACGCAGTTCATATTTTAGATGAAACTTTTCTAATGTAAAATGCCGAAAGTGTAACTGTCAATTGTTAACGTGCCTCTCTACCTTACAAAACTTGAGAGTTCGATGTCAGCCACAGACGTCTCCTTTTCTTTTTCTGCGTACCTATCATCAATCTAATAACAACAATGCCTAATCAGATTTAAAGTGTTATTATCATGAATCATCTTATGTACGAGGCAAGGGTAAGACGTGGCCGTTCGTTTTTTAGGTGAAATTTTTCTAAAAATTATGTGATTGGATACAATTAGTTAGCTCGGCTAAGTTTTCGAATCCAAGCATTGCTGATATCATACTTGGCCCATCATTACTACTACTACTGCTACTACTACTAATAACTCATTGCAGCATCAATCCGTCTGAGGCCAACACAGCTACGCACGCTCCTTTTCCAACCTAATCTGTTCAAGGCCTCCCTCTTTACACCCTCCCAGGACGTTCCAATTTCCTTTAAATCTTTATTTATGACATCCTCCCAACCCAGACAAGAACGACCTGCTCTCCGAGTAGCCCCAGACGGTTGGCCAAAAAGGACAATCTTTGGCAATCTGTCATCCTTCATCCACAGAACGTGGCCTAGCCATCTCAACCTTTCTTTCATTATAGCCCTAGAAAGTGGGATTGATCCACATTTTTCGTACAGCCTACTGTTTGAAATACGGTCAGTCAGCCGGGTACCCAGAACAATCAACATAACTCAATGATTTTTTTCAAAGTAAATAGTTTTATTCATAAACATTTTTTCTGTTCTATTGAGAAAATTTTACTTATGATTCCAACTGAAAAGTCTGCTGTTTTGAAAGGTGTTAAATGTTGGAAATAAAAATCTGCGGAAATTAATGAAATGAGTGGTTCTAATTTGGTCCCTGATTGGTCCCTAATTTGGTCCCTGATTGGCCTGAATTAGTTTCATATCTTCAGCTGATTTAGAGATGTGTGTCTCGAGCTTGATGGTGCCTAATTTGTTTTTAAAATGTAAAGTGAATTTACTGTTAAAATGTCGCTACAGCTGTCGCTACAACCATGACTAAAAATGTCAATCACCTTTACAAGATCAGCAACAAGGGATGCTATGAACATCTGATCCAGTTTAAAATCGTCGTTCCTCAGAACGTCTTGTAAGCTTCCCCGGACACAGTACGAAGTCAATATATAAATTGACCCCTGCTCCAAAGAAGCACCTATAAATGGCACCAGATTGTCGTGTCGAACTTCACGAATCTGGAAAATAAAGATAATTAATAAAAATTGCTTAAAAAATAATCTAAAACATTGCTGCAACAACCAATATTTGTTAACTGTCTCGATATACTTTTTCAATAGTTTTTGTATGCAAACACACACAAAAAAATTGTCAATTTATACGGTTTTTATGGTTTTGTAGAAAAATTGTCTAGTTGCCCGATAAGATCTGATTTTTTTTTTTTTTTACACTAAATGAATTGCTAGACAAATCAACTAAATGTGTTTGATTTGGTAAGGGATAAGATGCGATACAAGATTCTACAGGCAATATCAGCGATAATGAAGTCCTTTTGTTAGCCCTTCGGCCATGAAATACCAAAGGGGCTTGGGAGCCAGCTATCCCAACCCCCCTGTGTTTTTTTGCACACACTTCCTGTGTACCTTCTCTGGTTTCTTCATGTACTTATAAGGAGCTTGTTCCACTTTGGCTAAGCTTACAGAGTGAAGCCACTGACCCCGGTCCAAAATTAAGTATATCTAAGTTGCATGAACAACGTCAGATGTTGCGGCAACCTTTGTTCGGCTTCACCGAGTAAAGTGTTGCTCTCGCAACACTTTGATTTTGTTTCCTCGCTTCGATTAAACGCTGAAGTTGTTAATCTGTAAGGATCTTAAAATAAATAGTAGGTACACCAACTCCCAAAGTTACAAACCCCTCATTGCAACTAGTAAAAGTTGCAAACCCCTCATCGCTGAAGATAATTATAGCCTAACAGCTGATTATTACTTACAAGTCCCCTACATGTCTTCTCGCTGGAACCAAATTGGTCTTACCATCAAATACACCGGAAACAAATAATAGGTACACAAACTAGCAAAAGTTACAAACCCTACATTGCCGAAAATTATTATGAGCAAACAGTCGACTGTTCCTTAAAACCTCCTATATGTCTCGCAACCGGTATCGACCTTTTTTTGGTTTCGGTGTGTACCTTAGTGCTGAAGTTATCAACCCCTTTAAACTTTCAAACTGCTATATCTCATGAAGAAATTTTTTTACCAAAAAATCGATGAAATATACTTTGATCAGCTCATCAAGAGCTATCGATTGCCGTCAGAACAAGAGCTAAGAGCTCATATGGCACTTGTGACGAGGCAAGAAGAGCTAAGAACCAAGAGATCATATGGTATGAGCTCTAGCAAAATTCTATGAATCAATAGATTGATTTAAAAGGAAAATAAGAGGCTTAATGCCAGTCAGGATTTAAAATAAGAGCTCTGAGTCACGATGTCCTCCTAAAATTCAAAATTCATTAAGATCCGATCACCCACACGTATATTGTAAATAACTAAAATTTTTCTGATTTTTCCTCTCCCTTTAGCCCCCCAGATGGTCGTATCTGGGAAAACGACTTTATCAAGTCAATTTGTGCAGCTCCCAGACACGCCTACCAATTTTCATCGTCCTAGCACGTCCAGAAGCACCAAACTCGCCAAATCACTGAACCCCTCCCCCAAACTCCCCCAAAGAGAGCGAATCCAGTACTATTCCGTCAATCACGTATCAAGGACATTTGTTTATTCTATCCACCAAGCTTCATCCCGATTTCTCCACTCCAAGTGTTTCCCAAGATTTCCCCCTCCAGCTTCCCCCAATGTAAAAAAAATCTGGTCGTAATTTGAAATGAGAGCTGTCAGACATGAATTCCTTCTAAATATCAAATTTCATTAAGATCCGATCACCCATTCTTAAAATAAAAATACCCCACTTTTCACGTTTTCCAAGAATTCCGGTTTCCCCCTCCAACTCCCCCCAATGTCACAGGACCTGGTCGGAATTTAAAATTAGAGCTTTAAAGCGCAAGATCCTTCTAAATATCAAATTTCATTAAGATCTGCTTATTTTTACCACCAAGTTTCATCCTGATCCGTCCAATCTAAGCGTTTTCCATGATTTTAGGTTCCCCCACCCCAAACTCCCCCCAATGTCACCAGATCCGGTCAGGACTTAAAATAAGAGCTTTGAGACACGATATCCTTCTAAATATCAAATTTCATTGAGATCCGATCACCCGTTCGTAAGTTAAAAATACCTCATTTTTTCTAATTTTTCAGAATTAACCCCCCCCCCCCCAACTATCCCAAAGAGAGCGGATCCGTTCTGGTTATCTCAATCATGCATCTAGAACTTGTGCTTATTTTTCCCACCAAGTTTCATCCCGATCCCTCCATTCTAAGTGTTTTCCAATTTTTAGGTTTCCCCCTCCCAACTCCCCCCCCATGCCACCAGATCCGATCGGGATTTAAAATAAGAGCTCTGAGACACGATATTCTTCTAAATATCAAATTTCATTGAGATCCGATAACCCTTTCGTAAGTTAAAAATACCTAATTTTTTCTATTTTTTAATAATTAGCCCCCCCCCCCCAACAACCCTAAAGAGAGCGGATCCGTTCCGGTTATGTCAATCATGTATCTAGGACTTGTGCTTATTTTTCCCACCAATTTTCATCCCGATCCCTCTACTCTAAGTGTTTTCCAAGTTTTAGGTTTCCCCCTCCCGACTCCCCCCCCCCCAACGTCACCAGATCTGTTCGGGATTTAAAATAAAAGCTCTGAGACACGATATCCTTCTAAATATCAAATTTCATTGAGATCCGATCCCGTTCGTAAGTTAAAAATACTTCATTTTTTCTAATTTTTCAGAATTAACCCCCACCCCAACTACCCCAAAGAGAGCGGATCCGTTCCAGTTATATCAATCATGTATCTAGGACTTGTGCTTATTTTTCCCACCAAGTTTCATCCCGATCCCTCCACTCTAAGTGTTTTCCAATATTTTAGGTCTCCCCCTCCCAAATCCCCTCCCCCCTGTGTCATCCCAATAAACCCCCCCCCCCCCAACTACCCCAGAAAGAGCGGATCTGTTACGGTTATGTCAATCATGTATCTAGGAAAACGACTATCTGAATCGGGAAAATGACTATTTCTAATTTAATCTGGTCCGGTCCCTGATACGCCTGCCAAATTTCATCGTCCCAGCTTACCTGGAAGTGCCTAAAGTAGAAAAACCGGGACCGACAGACCGACAGAATTTGCGATTGCTATATGTCACTTGGTTAATACCAAATGCCATAAAAATGGATGACATATAATTTGATCAGCTCATTAAGAGCTATTGACTGCCGTCGAAAAAAATCTATCTGTCTCAGTTCAAAAGCTGACTTTTTTGCCGTAGGCCAAGTTTTTAACGTCATCACTTAGAAAGGAGCAGACGATAAACTCTAATTTCCTTAGCAATGAGAGAACTTTTAAAGTTTAAGAGGCACATCTGATACCATTTCTCTACTGCAATCCCAAGTGCAAAAAAACAGAATGATAAACTCAGCTGAAATCACCAACAGAAATGGGTAGAAAAAATAGATTTTTGGCCCCAAGCAAGAGCTCTACTAAGCTTTCCAAAATGCAAAGTCATGTTCATCAGTCCGGCCTAAGGTCCATAATTTCCGTAAAAATCTCAGAGTTTAGAACCTTACCACTTTCTAGGAATAAGCTGAAATCGGGGTGCAAGGGAAAAAAAAAGAAAAAAAGAAAAAAAGAGAAAAAAACGACGACAAAACCAAAGTGTTGCTCTCGCAACACAATAATTAGCAGCATCACGACTTGAGCCACATCCTAAAAAACATGAGATTGCAAGTCTATAGCGCCAATGGTCTATCGATTGTATTTCTGTGGACCTAGAGTAGAAAGAACTAAAAACAATAACAGCAAAGACCCAGCAAATTTAAGCAATAACAGTCGATTTAAAACTCTCATTTTAGCGTTAAATGAACGTGACAGAAGTTCAATCTTAGTTGCATCCTTTGAGGGAAAGCGAGAGAATTCAGGAACCAAAACCTTTCGGATTCAAGTACCCGAATCCGAGAGGATTCAGGTACCAAAAACGTAAAACAGTTCGCGGTAACCAACGGCAAGTAAGGAGAGACACGGGTTAATAGTAACCGAAACCGTTAAAAAATAGTTTTAATAACAACATATACATAAAAGAATTGGCTTTTTACGGTGATTCCTAGCATATAAAATACATTAAACTTATAAAAGTTACCCATCAAAAATTACGACCCTGAGAAAATTTACCCTTTTTAGAAAAGGGGGGAAATCGCAACTCTAAAGGCGAAATATGTGAATGAAAACCATACAATGGATTCAGCAAATCAGAGAACTCAAATGAAGAGGTTTCAAGCCACTATCTACAAAATGCAATTTTAGAATTTTTTCACAGATGCTTGTTTATTTCTTTTTTTTTATTTTTTTTTTTTCAGCGTGATCAAACCATTGGCCCTAGAATATTGAAAAAAGGCTCATTAAAAAAAAGTCAATAAGAAAAAAAGATCAACTGACTTTTTAGGCATAAAAGTGATTGCACGACAATAAAGCTGTGTTTTCTCCCGAGATTTCTAGAGGAAGGGGATTCAAGTCCTGATAGGATCTCTGTTATCACTGAGATTTGACTTGACATATTTCTCACTTTCGTTTTAGTGCACATTGATTAATATCCTCTTGCTTCACGTGGGCACTACCCCCCCCCCTACTGTTGTCTGTATAGTGCATACTTGTAAAAAAAAAAAATTCAAAAAATTCGCCTTGTGAACAATGGAAACGATGACCTTATAAATAGTTTTTGATAGTCGACACCCCCCCCCACACACACACTCTTTACAAATATTTGAAGGAAAGATCTTTTCAAGACGATTATCATTCTCGTAGCTTTGCCAATATTAAACTTGAATGTATAGAGACGGGTTGAAGGAGGAAGTAGTAATCACCCTTCACAATTATGCGAGCATTGGATCAAACAGTTCATAGTAACAAATGGTAAGTGAAGAGTGACCCTTGTCAGAAGAAACCCGAAAATCTAAAAATAGGAAGCTTTGACTACGATGCAAGCAACAACGAAATTTCTTTTGCACGCTGATTGAAACTAGACCTCCGTTGCCTGTGCAACGGGAAGTGTTGCAGCAACTGTGCCCTGTTCCTTAGGGCACAGTTGCGGAGCAACACGTGCAACTGTGCCCTACGGGACACAGTTGCGGAGCAACAGTCTCCATTATGTCCTTCAGAGGACATTTTTCTAATGCGGCTTCGATTGTTATCTTGAAGCATCTTTGATATGGTTTTATTTCGAGCTCCTGCTAAACTGAGTTTGGTAAAATGTTTAGCTGGTCCAGAAATAAACGAGAAAAAAAAATTCTAGCTGGCCCAGAACCGAAGTTACCTCTAGAACGTCGAAACTTCGGAAATTATTTCTAAGAGAACGAAGCAACTTGGTATAAAGAACACTTCACTTCTTCTTGCATAACTTTCATAGCACTACTCGATAAAAATAAAATAGACATCAAAATCGAAAATTTAAGAAAATTTCAAAAAATCGGAACGAGATTGACTTTTCCGGAATTATTTCCGGAAATTTGTAAGAGCTACGGAATTTCATGCTTCAGTTCTCGAAAACATCAATAAAAGTTCTATATGAGTTCATAATTATTTTATCTCTAAAACGTTTACTTCTGAAACTAGGGCCGTCTTAACTTGACGCCAATTCGAAGTATTATGTTTCGAGACGCACATTTCGGGAATTATTTCCGGGAAATCTGAAAGAGATACGGAAATAACGTCTTATAGTTTTCTGCTTAACTTTTGATGGTCTAAACTAGGAAAATATAAAACAAACCAAATTCACCAAAAAATTTAAATTGCCCCGAGGGCATGACAAAACCTCCAAATAGAAAAACCCAAAGAAGGAATTTTATTTCGGAGAAACTATTGCAAGCTCCAGTTGTTAGGAGATCGAGACCTGTCGAAACGCGTTGGAAAAAAAATTCTAGCTGGTCCAGAACAGAAGTTACCTCTAGAACGTCGAAACTTCGGAAATTATTTCTTAGAGAACGAAGCAACTTGGTATATAGAACACTTCGCTTCTTCTTGCATACTTTTCATAGCACTACTCGATAAAAATATAAGAAACATCAAAATCGAAAATTTGAGAAAATTCCAAAAAAAATCGGAACGAGATGGACTTTCCCGGAATTATTTCCGGGAAATCTGTAAGAGCTACGGAATTTTGTGCTCCGGTTCTCGAAGAGACAAATGAAAGTTCTACATGAGTTCAGCATAACTGTATTTCTAACAAGTTTATTTCCGAAGCTAGGGTCGTCTTAACTTGACGCCAAACATCGAACGCACAGTTTCTAAGAAAAAAACGGTTTTATTTTTTTTTATGGAAAACTGTTAGAAATTTTAGGAACTTCTCTGGAACTTTTTTACTCTGTTTCACGTTTCCCTTCCCTCTGAAAAATCTCAAATTTTTAACTCTTACCACTTCGGAGCTACAGGTCGCTGATCACGGTGAAAAAAAAAAAAAAAAAAAAACTACGAAAGCAGTAGTGTTGCTCCGCAACACAATTACGCACAATAAAAACTAATAGCACGTGACAATTTGTATGATTTTGGAAATCCCAACCCCCTAAAAAAGGAATGCGATCTAAATGAATATTGAACATGCACGAGAGCCCAAATTGCACCATTTATGAAATGTGCAATTTCTGATTTTATATTAAAAAGTTAATGAATATTCAGACGATTACGGATTTTATCCCTGACCCATGACTTTTACCGAAGAAATTTTTTAAGCATTCTCTCTTTTATAAGCAAAATTTTAAAAATTATAAATCACTGAGATTACAAGGAGTAATAATATTATATAGCAAACAGTTACATAGTACATATAATTATTACATATTACACTATCATAAGTTCTTTCCAGTCACCTTGATTAAGATGGTGATTTTTTTATGTTTGGTTTAATAGAACACCCACTGTTGAAAACACATCTTGTTTTCAATGAAATTCGAATCACACTCAATCCGTTTTGGTGGTTTAGGAGGAAGGGAGAGTAGTACTACTCTTGTTTGTAATCCTTGATAAGCCATGTTGCATTATTGTTTTTGTTGTTGTTGTTGAGGTATTGAGAAGTAAAACAAGAGCTAAGAGCTCATATGGCACTTGTGACGAGGTCGGAAGAGCCGAGAGCTCATATGGTACGAGGTCGGAAGAGCCAAGAGCTCATTTGGACGAGGTCGGAAGAGCCAAGAGCCAAGAGCTCATTTGGCACTTGTGAGAAGGTCAGAACCTAAAGTTAAACTTTATAGCACAAGATCCTTCTAAATATCAAATTTCATTAAGATCTGGTCACCCTTTCGTAAGTTACAAGTACCTCAATTTTCAAAATTACCTCCCCCCTCCCAATTCCACCAAAGAGAGCAGATCCGGTCCAGTTATGTCAGTCACGTATCTTAGACAGGTTTCTATTCTTCCCATCCAGTTTCATCCTGATCTCACCGCTTTAAGTATTTTCTAAGATTTCCGGTCCCCCCAACTGCCCCCCCCCAATTACGTTTGATCCGGTTGAGATTTAAAATAAGATATCAGAGTTACGAGGTCCTTCTAAATATGAAGTTTCATGAAGATCCGATCACTCCTTCGTAAGTTAAAAATACGTTATTTTTCTTATTTTTCAGAATTACCCCCCCCCCCCCCCCCCGCAATTGAGCGGATCCGTTCCAATTGTGTAAATTACGTATGCAAGACTTTTGCTTATTTTTCCAACCAAGTTTCATCCCAATCCTTCCAATCTAAGGGTTTCCCATCATTTTAGGTCTCCCCACCCCAAACTTCCCCCAATGTCACCAGATCCGGTCAGGATTTAAAATAAGAGCTTTGAGCCACGATATCCTTCTAAAAATCAAATTTCATGGAGATCCAATCACCCATTCGTAAGTTAAAAATACCTCATTTTTTCTAATTTTTCAGAATTAACCCCCCCCCCCCAACTACCCAAAAGAGAGCGGATCCGTTCCGTTTATGTCAATCATCTATCTAGGACTTGTGTTTATTTTTCCCACCATGTTTCATCCCGATCCCTCCACTCTAAGTGTTTTCCAAGTTTTAGGTTTCCCCCTCCCAACTCCCCGCCCCCATCACCAGATCCGGTCGGGATTTAAAATAAGAGCTCTAAGACACGATATCCTTCTAAACATCAAATTTCATTGAGATCCGATCACCCGTTCGTAAGTTGAAAATACCTCATTTTTCTAATTTTTAAGACTTACTCCCCCCCTCCCAACTACCCCAAAGAGAGCAAATAAGTTCCGATTATGTCAATCATGTATCTGGGACTTGCGCTTATTTTTCCCATCAAGTTTCATCCCGATCCCTCTACTCTAAGTGTTTTCCAAGATTTTAGGTTTCCCCCCTCCAACTCCCCCCAATGTCATCAGACCCAGTCGGGATTTAAAATAAGAGCTCTGAGACACAATATCATTCCAAACATCAAATTTCATTAAGATCCAATCACCCGCTCATAAGTTAAAAATACTTCATTTTTTCTATTTTTCCGAATTAACCGGCCCCTTCTCCCCCCCCCCCAGATGGTCAAATCGGGAAAACGACTATTTCTAATTTAATCTGGTCCGGTCCCTGATACGCTTGCCAAATTTCATCGTCCTAGCTTACCTGGAAGTGCCTAAAGTAGCAAAACCGGGACTTTAGGTTTTCCCCCTCCAACTCCCCCCAATGTCATCAGATCCGGTCGGGATTAAAAATAAGAGCTCTAAGACACAATATCATTCCAAACATCAAATTTCATTAAGATCCAAATACCCGCTGATAAGTTAAAAATACTTCATTTTTTCTATTTTTTGCGAATTAACCGGGCCCCCACTCCCCCCCAGATGGTCAAATCGGGAAAACGACTATTTCTAATTTAATCTGGTCCGGTCCCTGATGCGCTTGCCAAATTTCATCGTCCTAGCTTACCTGGAAGTGCCTAAAGTAGCAAAACCGGGACCGACAGACAGACAGACAGACCGACAGACAGACCGACAGACAGACCGACAGAATTGGCGACTGCTATATGTCACTTGGTTAATACCAAGTGCCATAAAAACACTGCCCAAAGTACACACTGCCGCGTATTCAGGAAAGCACATGACGCCATGGTATAAGAAGATTTAGGGGGGTAGCCGTACTCCTGTTTGTGATAATTCTGTTCGTTTCAAGGTAGATCGGATTATTCATTTTCTTCTTTGTTCATTTTAGGATTCATTTGTTCATCAACAGCATTTTCTTTCATCTTTATGTTTGACGTGATTATTTATTTTAATTTCTGCTTGTTTGGCTTTTATTTATTCTTTGATAGTAATTCAGATCCATTTAAAGATTGAATTATTATAAGATTTTTTCTGCTCCACTTGGGATTTAATATAGCTCTTTACGAGGGGCGTAATTTCCTATGGGGCAGGGGGAGGGGGTTAAATGCCCTTCACAGACCTCGGTTACACAGTGACCAGGGGATATTCCCCTGGTCACAATTAAATATCCACCAAATGCTACTAATGATCAGATAATCCTTTGCCAAGGATATCCTTCCAAACCACCAGCAATAGACATAACAACAAAACTCTAATATTATTAGCATTATAAAAGAAACTGTACTTAATGGTTATGAAATTCATTCTCAGTGATCTAGCCCCCTCCCCAGATAATGCCTAGAATAGCTCTAAACTTGATACTAAACTAAGGTCAGCTAGAACGGAAGGCAATTACATATAAATCAACAAAGAATGCAGGGCATTGACGTAAGACGTTGATTAAACAGTAGCATTTAGAGAATGATGGGATTCTTTTCCGAAAATATTGGAAGAATGACTTATGAATCAAAAAGAGGCATAAGATCAAATCTAGTTATTAAATAGTTCTTGATTGTTTTTTTTTAAATTGCTCAGAAATAAAAACAAGAGAAAATGTAAGTTGATTTTTGATTGCATTTCGGGCACCCTATTTTATTATTGAAGCATTGTATTAAATTAATCTGAATACTAGGCTAACGAATCCTTCTCCTTACAAAAATTTTTATTCGAGAAAATGTTTTGCAAATAGAGCGACTTTATTATAGCAAAGTTATAAACACAAGCGATTGGAAAAGCTAAAAGTTATTTCAGAAAACACTTCTCAGCCTCAAAGCATCACATTATCTTGATTTAGTTCAACGCCCAGTGGCGTCAATTTACGAAAAGTTGGAGAAGCAACATGTATATTTCAATATCTAGGGGGAAGGGGGGATCCGTCGTCCTTTTTACTATGTCTCAATGAATATACCAAAAAAAAAGTTTTTTTCAAAGCTCTAGAGGCAAAAACTCTTGGGGGAATGCTCCTTTTTTGCACCCCGTCACACAGCACCGCTTTCAATATCTTGTTCAATATTTCCTGAACGTTTCGATTGAATACCTTAAGCCCTTTCTAAAGTAAGGCAAAAGACCCTTTACCACTATAAAGCATATGTTTGAAATATTGCCCATATGCATGATTTACGGGCCTTATCCCAGGGTTGGTGGGGATGATGTCATCCACTTGGGTTATCGAACGCTTTTAACAAAATTGCTGTCTCAAAATTGTGATCGTATATCTTTGGAGACGGGGGAGGAGGTTGGCTGGCTGCCCACCAATAGGTGGGCATGTTAGCCACTTGGGTTATCGAACGCTTTTAACAAAATTGCTGTCTCAAAATTGTGATCGGATATCTTTGGAGACGGGGGGGGGAGGAGGCTGGCTGCCCACCAACAGCTTTTGTCTCTTAAGATAGCACACATAAATTATTGCAAAGTTCCCTTCCATAGGACATGCCTCTTGAAAAAAAAATATACTGAAGACTTATGGCCCTTATTACTCTCTTCAATATGCCCTGAATATTTCAGTTTAATACCCTTGGCAGCTCCTGAGATATGGCACATACATTCTTTTGAAAACCATATATGAGCATAATGTCTTTTAACTTAGTTTAAAATCCCCAGCCATATGCCTTGAAAACACCTATGTAACACCTTTAGCTGTTCCCGGGATACTTCACAGACATATTTTTGACAATCTTAATGCACAGAGTGTCTTTTGATTTACTTATACACCCTTCGTAACTTTCCCAAAAGTTTTCAACTTAATATTCTATTCTATTACCGAGACTTTGCATTTATGTGCCACTTTGATGACCTGGATACACTTAAACAGTTCTCATTCACTTCAATAGCTGTAGTAGTAGTAGCAGTTGTAGTAGTGTCAATACCAGTAATTAGAGACGTAGAAACAGCAGTGGCAGTTCAAGTCACAGTCGCAATCGTAAGCAAAGTCGTAGCGCTAAGTACTTGCAATTACAAGTAGTCGCAGTCTTAGCAGTTGGAGCCACAAGTAGTTGAAGCTGCAGTCACAAGTAATCGCAGTTGCAAGTAGTTGTAGTCACTAGTTTTCAAAATTAGCTGCGGTTACTGATAGACGCACTTACTAATAGTCACCGTCGCAGTCACAAGTAGTAGTAATCACAGGAAGTAGTCACAGTCTCAGATACAACTGATTGCATTCAGAGACGAAAGTAGTCGCAGTCGTAAATAGTCGCAATCACATGGATTCGCAGTTACAAGCAGTCGCAGTCGCACGCAGTCACAGTCACAAGCAGTCACAGTCGCCAGTAGATGCAGCCATAAGCAGTCACAGTCGCCAGTAGTTGCAGCCATAAGCAGTCACATTCACAAGTTTTCCCAGTCGCAACGAGCCGCAGTCACAAATAGTCGTAGTCGTAAACAGTCGCAGTCACAAGTAGTCGCAGTCACAGTGAAAATATTAGTAATGGTAGCAATAGTAGTGGTAGTAGTAGAATTAGTAATAATAGCAGTAGCAGTAGTAGTAGTAACAGCAGAAGTAACAGTAGCTGCATCAAAAGCAGTAGCTGCAGAAGCGGTTGTATTTGAAGCAATATGCACATGGTATCTTTTCGTTAGTTCAACATCCCTTTGAACAAACCCTGAAAATTTCACCTTAATACCCTTAGACATAGTAACATTAGTAGTAGTAGTTACTACACTAGTAAGCAGTAGTAGCAGTAGTTAGTTCAACATGCCCCTAAACACGCCTTGAAGTTTTCAACTTAAACCTCTAAGCCGTTACTGACACATTGCTGATTGACCCAATTGACAGTCTACGCGCACATAGTGTATTTTTATATAGTTCAACATCCCCCTCAGATTTCCATGAATTTTTTACCTTAATACCCTTGGCCCTAGTATTGGAAGCAGTAGTCGTAATAGCGGTGATAGTAGTAGTAACAGTAGTAGTAGCCCTAGTAGCAGTAGTAATAGCAGCAGTAATAGTATCAGTAGTAGTAGTAGTTGTGGTAGCAGTAGTAGTAGCAGCAGGAGCAGCAGCAGTGGTCGTAGCCATGGTAGAAGCTGTAGTAGAATTACTAGCAGTAGTAGTAGCAGTAGTATGTACTTATTGTCTTTTCGTAAGTCCAAAATTCACCTCAACATTTCTGATGGTTTCAACTTAATACCCTAAGCGATACTTTACTTACTTGTACTTGTGGCGGGAATCAGGCGTTTCCACCTCGCCCGGCATCGATGATCTTAGAGACCTTCTTGGACCATGTTGATCGATCTTGTGCCAGCTGCTCTGCAAAGGCGAGCCACTGTGTTGACCATCTGTGACCAAATTTTCTGAAACCCCCTATTGGTTCAAGGTCTGACTTGGCCAGGTTCCGCCAGTTCTTCCTCTGTCCTCCTTGGCGTTTCTTCCAGTAGCTAATAGGCTCAACTAGAAGTATTTGGCGAGGCAGGTACTCTGGCGGTTTCCGCAATACATGGCCCAACCATTTCAAACGGCGTTCTTTAATAGTGAGCACAACATCTCTCTGAATATTGCACATTCGACGTATATTCACGTTGGAGATACGGTCACGTAGCTGTACTCTGAGAATTCTTCGTAGACAAGTATGCTCAAACACCTTAAGTGTATTCTCTTGTTGTAGTTTTGCCGACCATGTTTCGCACCCGTAAAGGAGAACGGTGCGGACTAGTGCCATGTAAATTCGAACTTTCGTTTGGACACTGATTTCACGGCGATTCCATAAGGGTTTCCGAAGAGAGGCAAAGACTGTCTGCGCTTTCTGTATTCTCTGTTGGATATCAGCGTCGGAAGATCCGTCAGTACAAAGCTGGGAGCCTAGGTATGTGAAACGGTTGACTTTTTCCAGCTGAACTTGGTTGATAGTTAGTGGGAATGGTCCTGTGTCGTGGTTAATAGCCATGAATTTCGTTTTCTCTGTGCTGACTTTCAAGCTGATCAGATCTGCCCAGGCCACAACGCTGTCAAGCATGTTTTGGGCTTCTACAGGGTCTGACAGGAGGCCAACATCATCCGCATAATCGAGGTCAGTCAGCGAGAGATTCTGTCCAACCTGCGCTCCTGGATAAGACGATAGAGCATTTTCAAGCACCCAATCGATGCAATAATTGAACAGAGTCGGAGAGAGGACACATCCTTGTTTTACTCCGAACTCAACCAGAAATTCTTCAGTTTCTTCGCCATAGATTCTAACTCGGCTCACTGAAGCGTCATAGTATGCCTTCATCAGTTCAACAAACTTCAGCGGCATTCCGTCATTCTCCAGGATCTTCCAAAGTTTCTGGCGAGTGACAGAGTCGAAGGCAGCAATGAAGTCCAGGAACATCAAGATCAGGGGTAGGTTGTATCTTTCAAACTGCTGGATAATGAGGCGAAAGGCGAAGATATTATCAGTACACCCTCTACCTGGTCGAAAGCCGGCTTGATTTCCTCGAGTTCTTTCCTCCCTTGCCCCTTTAAAGCGGTTCAAGAGTATGATCCCGAATATTTTGACGGCAATGTCTATGAGACTTATTCCGCGGTAATTTTTGCATTCGGTTTTGTCTCCTTTCTTATAGAAAGGGAGGATGACTGATGTCTTCCAGTCTTTTGGAAAAGTGTTGGTCCTCCACACTTCGTCGAGAATGCCATGGAGCTGTTCAGCAGTGACCTCAGGGCATTGTTTGTATAGTTCCGGGGGGAGGCCGTCTTCACCTGGGGCTTTGTGGTTTTTTAGGGTTTTGATCGCTTTTAGTATTTCGGCTCTGGTCGGTGTATCCAGCTCGATATCATAAGGCTCTTTAGAGACGGAAGGTGGGAAGGCATCATGAGTAGATGAAGGGGATGGGTTCAGGAGGAGCTGAAAGTGATCCTTCCATCTTGCTGAACGTTCCTTCTGACAACTAATGATTTTTCCTGATCTGTTTTTGATTATTTCTGAGACAGCAGCTTTCTTACCAACGGATTCCTTCAGGATCTGGTAAAGCTTGCGGGTGTCATGTAAGCGTGCTGCTTTCTCTAATGACTCGGCAGCATCTTCCCACATTTGGCGGCGGTCCAGCCGAACAGAGCGTTTTACCTGTCTGCGTAACTCCTTTGTTTCTTCTTTAAGGCCTCCCATCTTTTGTCTTCGTTCACCGACTATTGACAGGGTTCTAGCAGTTATCCAGTGTTGTCGTTTGATTTTTGCTCGGCCTAGGATCTCATCGGCAGTCTCTGTCATCACGGTTTTAAAGGTCTCCCATCTCTTATCGGGAGTTAGGTTTTCATCAGAGCTGAGGGCGTCAAACCGGTTAGTTAGTTCCAAATTGAGGGCCTGCCGCACTTCTTTGTCTTGAAGTTTACCGATATCGAAGCCGACCTTTGACTTGTTTTTTCTTCGAATTGCAAGACGTAGCAACATTTTTGCTGCGACGAGCCTGTGGTCAGATCCAGACTGTGAGCCTGTGTCCGCGCCATTGTAAGAGCGAGAGTCCTGCACGGAGCTTCTCCAGCGCTGGCGTACGAGAATGAAGTCAATTTGGGCCTTAGTGACACCGTCATTTGAATGCCAAGTTAAGAGGTGGCTAGGTTTGTGTTGAAATATGGTATTGGTGATAACAAGGTGGTTCATCAAGGCATAGTTTACCAACCTCTGCCCATTCTCGCATCTGTGACCCTGTCCAAATTTTCCCAGGATTTGTCTTGTGGTCTGGTCAGATGGACCAACTCTTGCGTTGAAGTCTCCAGCAACAATCAAGTAATCACGTGCGGCTATAGAAGAAGACAACTGCTGCAGTTCACCGTAGAAATCATCCTTGGTCGTTTCAGTAGCGTCACGGGTGGGGGCATAGGTAGAAATTATGGACACATTTGCAGGGTTTCCTTTTAGTCTGATTCTAGCAAGTCTACAGGAGACTGGTTCCCATTCTAGGAGAGCGTTTCTGGTTCTTTGGTTCATGATGAAACCAACTCCATGGAGTCCTGAATTATCTTCTATTCCGGAATAGAAAAAGTGGAACTGATGTAGTGTTTCTGGAGCCGTTATAACTATAGAGCCAGAACCGGAGATTCTGGTCTCGGATATGCAGAGTATGTCTATGTTGTACTTCTCCATCTCATGGACAAGAAAAGCTTGTGTGGCTTCTTGTTTAGCGGATCTTACATTCCAGCATCCAACATTTATCCTGGATTTTGCCTGTTTAATGACTGTGGTAGGTTTTCCTAGATTTATGGCGTTGAAAAGATTTTTGACTTCGCCGCCATATTCAAAGTCGCGTCGCTTGCCGGGAACGCCGTAGTATGGTTGGCTAGTTTACTTCTCGACACACGCGCCAATACGGGGGCCGCGTCGCTTGCCGGGGACACCGTAGTTGTTACAACTTTTCTTCTAGGTCTCAGATCCATCAATGTTTCTTGGGAATAGAGTTGACCGCAAGGTCCCCAGTCTTGCGGGTCACCCGGAGCGCGTTGGGTGACCCGCAGTCGACCCTAAGTCGTTCCTGGGATACTGCTGTTACACTCTTTTGACAGCCTGCATGTACATTGTGTGTTTTGATTTAGTTTAACATTCCCTGAAAGTTCCACCTTTGATATCCTTAGCCTTATTAAGATCCAGGATCAAACATGCCCCCTTCCCCAATAGCAAATCCTATATGTAAACAATAAGCAAATTGTGTAGCTTGCGGCCATTGCCCCAAGACCTTAATAACTGGATCTTTCAGCAATGCTAAAGTGGCGCTCTAAAAATTTTTATCGGATGCCTTTGGGGGAGGATAACAAAAAAGGGCATGGGCTGAATGACATCCAATCACTTTTTACTCTTAAAAACGCTCTAGAACTTTCAATTTTCAATCGAAAGAGCCCCTTTAAAATTTCTATGGCAACTCCTTCCACCCGAAATGGCTTAGTAAAAATAAAAATGAATAAATACTCTTTACTTAGATAAATCTTTACTTACTTACACCTCACTCTTTACTTAGACTGTACTATTGCGCTGCCTATGATAAAAATATGCTTAAATAATTTCTAATTTGCTTTATTTGCGGGCCTTGTTCCATTATGGCCTATGAGGGTCATGTCATCCGCGGCGACATATTTACCTTTTTAACAAAATAGCTATCTCAAAATTTTAATCGGATATCTTCTAGGGATTGGGTACCAAAAACATACAAGGGATGGGCCTGGATGCCCCAAATCTCTATTGACTCTTCAAAGGCGTACAAGAATATTTTCGCAAGGACCTTCCAAATGAAGTGGCTCTGGAAAAAAAGATATATAGAAGGCTTATGGCTTTTCGAGCGTAGCCTCTGGATTAACATTTGTTGCTTAGGAGAGTCCGAATTTAATTCCATGAAAAGGTCATTTCAAAACGGACAATCTATCAAAATCTTAATATCTAAAAATAATGTGTTTTTAAAAGCAAACTTTTTTTTTACCTGTTTTAGCATTTCCCCCAGAATTTCCTCCAGATAGACGCACCATAAAGTCAAAATAAAAAGAAAGTATTTAGTCTCCAAAATTCAAAAATAAAATCAGCGGAATGACAACTAAAGCCAATGGCTAGATAACATAACTGCACACAGGGAGGATAGAGAAGGAAACACTTTTTGATAGTTGTCGGGTGGGCCCCATCCTCCTTTGAATTTGAAAAAATTAGTGTCTTAAAAATGCCTTTTATGTGCTTAACCTCTTCCGTAAAAAATCCCTCTTACATCCTCTCCACTCTATGTAGGCTATAGGTTGCACCTGTGTTAAACTTCAGTTGGTCAAGGTGACGTAGCCTTAGGGAGGTTAGGAGACAAAATATATTTCTATCAATTCGTTTCAAATCCAATTTTGTAAACGTGCTCTTCTAACCTTATCTTTTACATGTTGTTCTCACCGCTTTTCTTTTCTTTCTTATTTTATTACTTATGAAGGATTTGAAAAATATTCAAAAATAAAGCTCTGAATGTTAAAAGGGAGCATAAAACATAACCTGTTTCAACTGCACTTCAAGTTCAAAAAAGTTACTAAGGAAATGTTTTTATTGGCACATAAGCACAGTTTAAACAGAGGACTTACCACCTGTAATTCTTTTCTCATAGTACGTGTCAAATCCGTGGATTTCCTTGGAATCTTCTTAATGGCAACGATAATCCCTCTAAATATTCCTATGTGGGTGTATACTTTCTTAAATCCAAGCTCAGGCAAATCCGTTTCACCCCAGGGAGACTGAATGCCACAGCCTCGAAATGTTTCCATAAAAGAAGAAAAGTCAGTTGAGTCCTAGAAAAACAAAGACCGTCAATATCCTCTCTTTTTAATTATATTTGCTGACGTTTTGTAGAGACGATATCCTAAAAGTCCAAAAATAATCTAATCATATTTATAGCATCTAAAGAGATGGCTGCTTCGTACATTTCTTGAGTGCAAACCACTTCACGAGGCCAATGGGTCCCATACCACTCAGTCTGACAATCTTTATTAGTGATTATTAATGGTTGAATAATGATTATTTATGGGTAACAGCTTTATGCGTAACATTAAAAAAAATAATATCCATATAAAACAAGGCCAAAGTAACCATGGAGCATGTTTATTAAAAAATTATTAAATTATAATATATTATTAAAAAAACTCAAAACTCTCGTAGTTTGCTAAACCATTATTTGCTATATTGTTGTCTATATATATGTATATATATAAGTAAAACAGTCAAAATAGGGATGAAACCTTTTTATTGACAGTGAACAGATATAAAATTATTTAACTGGATATTTCGAACACATATACAGTGTTCATCATCAGCAGTAAAACTCAGAGAAGGTTTCATCCCTATTTTGAACTGTTTTGCTTTCGTCATGGAAAGGCAGTGTGGTCTTCGAAGTTATCTATATATATATATATATATATATATATATATATATATATATATATATATATATATATATATATATATATATATATATATATATATATATATATATATATATATATATATATATATATATATATATATATATATATATATATATATATATATAGAGTATATGTATATATTGGTAAACTCATCACAACAACTCATTTATATACTTCCCGAAGCATATTTTGTTTAACATAAAGCTATGGATTTAGCAATATATTACAAACCCCCTCCTATTCCAATCGCAGTTTTCCAAGTTTCCAAGTTTTCCAAAACAAGTTTAATTGAGTGCCAATAAATCACGAAAAATAGAGACTGGTTGAAATTTTTTTTCTGGGAATTACGTTGGTAAAGACTAATGGGAGGATTTCCTTCTAGAATGATTTTCATAAAAATATTCCTTTTTTTGGGGGGTGGGTGTGCTACCAGAAGGAGCCAATCACGAAGGAAACGTAAAATAAACATACATACACACACACAAACACACTATTTTCATGAAAGTGACAGATAGCTTACGATCCACAATTCAAATAGGTTGCAAGATGGTTCACGAAATTTAATCAAAACTAAATATATATATATATATATATATATATATATATATATATATATATATATATATATATATATATATATATATATATATATATATATATATATATATATATATATATATATATATATATATATATATATATATGTACAATATACATATATTGTGAGAACAAAAATGTTTCACAAAAAAGTTCTTTTCCTTATTTTTTGCTGTATTTTAATGGGTGTTCAGAGCACTGTAAAAAAAAAGGAAAGTTTCATTACTGGAGGTTTTTTTTAACATACTCGCGTAGAATAATTCAAGAAAGCTATATATTTTGTAAAGACAGAAAATTGTCTTATAACTTAAAAGAAAATATCTCAATTTTGTGTTTTATTAGTTTGGTAAGGGATGGAACAGTAAGGCTTATATGAGTAAATCTAGTGATTAAATAAAAAAAAAACTAATTTTTTTAGTTGAAAGTAAGGAGCGACATTAAAACTTAAAACGAACAAAAATTACTCCGTATATGAAATGGGTTGTCCCCTCCGCAATCCCTTGCTCTTTACGCTAGAGCTTTTAATTGTTTTAAAAAGTAGAATTGTGCCAAAGAGTCAAACTTTAGCGTAAAGAGCGAGGGATTGCGGAGGGGACAACCCATTTCATATACGGAATAATTTCTGTTCGTTTAAAGTTTTAATGTCGCTCCTTACTTTCAGCTAAAAAATTTTTTTTTCATTTACTTAACCTTTTTTTAATTAATGCACGTTTGGTTTTGGCTCTCCGCACATAAATTATTAAATTGAAATTTGTATATTAATTCTTTTTTTGGCTAAATGGCTTTCTCTTAGTTTTAATCAGACGATTTTGAGAAATAAGGGGTGGAGAAGGAGGCTAGTTGCCCTCCAATTTTTCGGTTACTTAAAAATGCAACTTGAACTTTTAAATTTTAACGAACGTTTTTATTAGTAAAAAATATACGTAACTTAAGAATTAACTTACGTAACAAACTTCCATAATCTTATATTTTTATTATGTATACGAGGGGGTTTGTACCCTCGTTAATACCTCGCTCTTTACACTAAATCTTAAGTTTTGTCCCAATTCTATAAGAATGATCCCTGAATCAGAAAGGCCGTAGAATAAATACTTGAAATTACTAAAAATACTTTAGCATAAAGAGCGAGGTATTTATCTCCTCCTAAATACCTCGCTCTTTATGCTAAAGTATTATTATAACCCCTCATATGCGCAATAATCTCTGTTCGTTTTAAGTTTCAATGCTACTCCTTCCTTTCATTTGAAAAAACGTTTTCATGTTTATTTTTCATTGTTTTCTTATAGTAATGCTAGAAAATCCTGCGCCCTTTTCATTGAATTTTGCTTCCCCCATGACAGATTCCTCCAAGGAAAGATCCTCCAACATAGCCCCCTCCCCTCAGCCCCACCCCCAAACAAAATAAATCCCCCCGAAAACGTCTGTACACTTCCCAATAACCATTACTATATGTAAACACTGGTCAAAGTTTGTAACTTGCAGCCCCTCCCCCAGGGATTGTGGGGGAGTAAGTCATCCCCAAAGACATCGTTGTTATGGTTTTCGACTATGCTGAACAAAATGGCTATCTCAAAATTTTGATCCGTTGACATTGGAAAAAAAGGAGCGTGGGAGGGGGCCTAGATGTCCCCCAATTTTTTTGGTCACTTAAAAAGGGCATTAGAACTTTTCATTTCCGTTAGAATGAGCCCTCTTGCGACATTTTAGGACCTCTTGGTCGATACGATGACCCCTGGGAAAAGGAAAAAAAAACAAAAAAAAAACAAAAAAACAAACAAATAAACACGCACCGGTGATTTGTCTTCTGGCAAAAAATACAAAAATCCACATTTTTGTAGATAGGAGCTTGAAACTTCTACAGTAGGGTTCTCTGATACGCTGAATCTGATGGTGTCATTTTCGTTAAGATTCTACGACTTTTAGGGGGTGTTCCCCCCTATTTTCTTAAATAATGCAAATTTTCTCAGGCTCGTAACTTTTGATGGGTAACACTAAACTTAATGAAACTTTATATTCAAAATCAGCATTAAAATGCGATTCTTTTGATGTAGCTATTGATATCTAAATTCAATTTTTTAGAGTTTTGGTTACTATTGAGCCGGGTCGCTCCTTACTACAGTTCGTTACCACGAACTGTTTGATTTATCACCGAAGGGACACATCAATACTTTTACTTTCCTGTTGAGATTTCTAGCAAATCAAATTTTTAATATTTTGGTGAGGATTTAAATAAAACCTTGTCTTTTTGCAAAGCTTACTGACACTAAGAAATTTCTGTTTCAATAGTTGGAAAACAATCCATAGATTTGACCAACCAGTGAACACAAATAAAACGAATGGAAAAATAATTCAGAAGCATAACAAAGGGAAAATATTAACCAAAAAGAACTTCATGAATTTATGCTACATTAATTTGGCGTGTTTTCTCCCCAGGCACGAGCAAAAAAAGTAGTGCTAGAAAAGGCTTTTACCGTTTATTTTCAACGTTTGTGCATTTTCCTCATTTTGAAAAATCCCATTCATACGCTTGAAACGAGTCTTAGCTTAAAGTAACAATAAATTTCGCTGGACGAAGGAACAATTTTCTTCCAACATTTTACTCCAATTTCCAAAAAGAGCAAAATGGAAATTAGTTCTTTGGATTATGTGGGAACTTAGTTTTATTTATTACAGTGCGATAAGGAGAAACATGATTTAGAAAGTTAAAATGGACTACGTACATTTTCAGGGTCAGATTTGTTTGCAGAATAAATTGGCGAAAGCTTTTTGTTTAGGTCATTCGTTTAAGCAAGTTCAAAAGAATAAATTTATATTTTTAAGCCAGAGAATATATTTATTAGATAAAAAAATCATAGATTATTCTAATTCTCTGGACTTCAATATTTTATCTGGACCGAAGGAAAACGATGGAAAAATGTTTTAGTCTCATCGTGAGGTCCATTTTTTGTAGTGTTCAAAACGTGAAGACAATTTTTATAGTTTCGCCATGAAACATGAATCTTTATATTAGTTTTTTGATCGCACAGATTGGACGGTAGTATAGGTTGCCAAATTTATTTTTCACATCTTAACATTTATTCCTAAAGTCTGAGTAATTTCAATAAAAGCTTGAGACTCACACCAATGATATTCAAACTTTCAAAACTCGTCTGCTCCCTGCAATGACCAAGGGCCAACAATTAACAGAATAAACAGGGAAACAAGATTTATTTTTTTCATTTTCTTAATAAACTTACAAAAAAAATTCTTCTCAAATTTTAGAGGTACTCTAAACTGCCCCTCCCCCACCCCCACCCCCCAATTGAGACCCTTGAAAATATTTACTGGCTCCAAAAATCATTAAATTCAATTGAGAAACTAACAGTGATTTGTATTTCTAATGGAACGAATGATAAGAAATGGCTCTATAGGTGAGTGTTCGACAGACAAAAGCTGAAATAAGCTATTTGCCAACAAAGAATAGAAACATCGAACTGGCTTAAAGTGGAATTACAATAGCCCTTTAGTATCCTAGAATGACATAGTGTTCAAATATAGTATGATAGTGTTTTAAGGTTTCTCGCCACCAAACAACAACACTGATCTAAGGGGATGGTTCCCAGTAGTCTTCTACTAGCTCTATCAACAAAAGAATATGGCCTGATCAATGACAACCATAATGTATTTTTTATGGTTTGGTTTTGGAAAGATGAGCCGTGATGATATCAGCTTATCTTGCGAAATTAGCGACTAGAAAAGGAGAGAGAAAGAGAAAGAGAGAGAGAGAGGGAGATTGACAGAAAAAGAAGGGGATGGGAGAGTGAAAGGGCAAGAGAGAAAGAGAGAAAAAGGAAGAGGGATATAGTGAGAGAGATAGAGAGACGGAACTTGGAGAGAGGATCAGTGACAAAGAGAGAGAGAGAGAGAGAGAGAGAGAGAGAGAGAGAGAGAGAGAGAGAGAGAGTGCGAGAGAGAGAGAGAGAGAGAGAAGCAGAGATGAGAGATAGATGAAAAATAAGAAACAATCAAATAAAACAGACTGTATTTACAACGTTTAGGACATGATTAAATTACAAAATGCATAATTTAACTGATACTAGAAGCAAAAACCCAGTTAAGCACAAAAGCTCTTTTCGGTGACTCTGATATGAATGATTCCAGTTTGACGTAGAGAGTTAGGGTCGATACTGCTAGTTTTATGCTGAAGAGATCGAAGTCAGGGTAACTAAAAAGAAGGCCGATTTTATTTAAAGCTCAAAGTACGCGTAGGGTCAACGCAACCAGTGTTGGAGCTGATGTTGGAGTTTACCTCCAAGAGGTGGTTGGGAAAAAAAATATACAAATCATAATGACCCTGGGAATAGAATGTTTTGGAACAACCCTCAGCAAATAGAAGTTGGAACAACCCTCAAACTTCCCGTTCAGGGTCCAGAAACCACTCTGATCTACGTAGATATATTATAGTAATTGAATTTGAACGGTATGAGATTTGAGAAAATTAGATCCTGAAGGTTCATACCCAACAAATTAAACCTAAGCTTTAAAAGTCTGTCTTAGAGCCTCTTCTCGAAAAAATATGTCAATTTAAAAAAAACATCTTCCATTCTACTATTATGTAATACTAAGAAGAAATACTTACGGAGCTATAGTTTGAGAAGCATTGCTCAGCATCTGTCATAATAGGGATTACCTCCTTTATATCAACCTTCCATAGTAAACACATCAATTTGCGCTCATAATGGTAATGCCTTAAAGAAGAACAAATATTCAGTATTTAAGAATAGATTTTGTAATGCTCATCTTCGCTGGGTTTTTCAATTGGATGTTTGTATTTTAAAATATTACATATTTAAACGATTTCAATACATCATTTTGGGGAGGGGGATGGGGATGTTAATTTAAAAATGGAGAATTACACGAAATCTGTGTGGAAACAATTAAAATGAAAATTTCCTGGTTTTTTTAGCAGGGATTTATCCCTTTACCTTCCTTCTCTCCTTACATTGCGGACAGAAGTGTCAAAAATAAAGGGTAGTTCTTCAATTTAGTTTTGGTCTCAGCAATGAATAAGTTCTGAGACCACACTGGCTATGCATAGCCTACTACTGAACCAAAGGATGAATTTAAAAAAGAAAAATCACGAGTATGATTTCAGTTAAAAAATGAATTCTATCTTTTTCTTAGTTATTTTTATTTGCTCTTCGATTTATTGCCGTACGTCTCAGTGACATATTTTTTTTCTCACTTTTAAGCTGTTCATGACAAGATACATGAATCTGGTCGTTATATTTTTCATGCTTGTCATTCCTTTATACGATATTTGCTTTCAATATCCTACTTAATTTTGCGCTTGGTAGTCTAAAAGGAGTTATTTTACATGTTTCGTGAGACTAAGATTTATACCCTAGCACTCTAAACTAACCGTTGAATCCCCAGGTCTACCCCATTTTCCATCGTTTTGGATTCTTACTCCTGAGATAAACGAAGATTTGTAATTTTGCAAAAGTTACTATATTAAATTCACGGGCTGAAAGAGGTAGTATAAAATTGGAGTTTTTGAAATTAAAGCTGTGGATTCTATGTCTTGAAGGGCTAAGAAAATGGCCGTTTTAGAAGTGATTGACAACTAAAATTATGGTATAGTAGTATAGCATACTTGACACAAAAAAACACAGGGCCATAACCACAAAAAAATAACATAAAATACGTACAAATACAATTAATGACTTACAGATGCAATTATGGGATTCAATTTAAACTTTTAATCAAACCTGTTAAAGCACAGGTAACCATTCAAAAACAATAATAAAAATAAACAAATAGAGTCATCATATAACTCCCTCACGACGACTTATACCCACACGAATTAACCTTGCCTTATTCTTAAAACTAATTAAATAAAAAAAACAAGTTTTTTAACTGAAAGTAAGGAGCGACATTAAAACTTAAAACGAACAGAAATTACTTCGTATATGAAAGGGGCTGCTTCCTCATCAACGCCCCGCTCTTTACGCCAAAGTTTGACTCTTTCTCTCAACTCTTCTTTTTAAAACAATAAAAAACTTTAGCGTAAATCGTCAGTACGTTAAGAATAACCCCTGAATCACAAAAGCCGTAGAATAAATAGTTGAAATTACTAAAAATAATTTAGCGTTAAGAGCGAGGTATTAGGAGGAGGTGAGCCCCTCATATGCATAATAATTTCTGTTCGTTTTAAGTTTTAATGCTGCTCCTTACTTCCAGTTGAAAAACTTCTTCATATTTATTTTTTCATTGTTTTTTTTTAAATAATGCTAGAAAATCCTGCGCCCCCTTCATGGAAATTTTCTTCCTCCATGACAAGTTCCTCGAAAGAAAGTTCCCCCAACACATCCCCTCTTTTCAACCCTTCCCCCCAACCAGAAAATCCCCCTGAAAACGTCTGTACACTTCCCAATAACCATTACTATATTTAAGCACTGGACAAAGTTTGTAACTTGTAGCCCCTCCCACGGGGACTATGGGGGAGTAAGTCGTCCCCAAAGACATAGCTATAAGGTGACTACTCAGAATAAAATGTCTATCTCAGAATTTTTATCTGTTGACTTTGGGAAAATAATTAGCGTGGGAGAGGGCCTAGGTACCCTCCAATTTTTTTGTCACTTAAAAAGGGCACTAGAACTTTTCATGTCCATTAGAATGAGCCCTCTAGCAACATTCTAGGACCACTAGGTCGATAAGATCACCCGTGGGAAAAAAAACAAAAAAACAAATAAACACGCATCCGGGATCTGCCTTCTGGCAAAAAATACAAAATTCCACATTTTTGTAGATAGAAGTTTGAAACTTCTACAATAGAGTTCTTTGATACGCTGAATCTGATGGTGTGATTTTCGTTAAGATTCTATGACTTTTAGGGGGTATTTCCACCAATTTTCTAAAATAAGGCAAGTTTTCTCAGTGTCGCAACTTTTGATAGGTAAGACTAAACTTGATGAAACTTATATATTTAAAATCAGCTTTAAAATGCGATTCTTTTGATATAGCTATTGGTATCAAAAGATACCAATAAACCATTAGAGTTTTGGTTACTATTGAACCGGGTCGCTCTTTACTACAGTTCGTTACCACGAACTGTTTGATAAAACACCCATTTTCCAGCAATTTCTGCCGAAGAGCCTGGAACTTGAATTTTATTTGCTTTCCAGTCAAATTTACATAATGTCAAACATATCTTATGAATTACAACAAAGAAAGTTTTAAAACACTGTTGTAACCTCTGCTATATTAGCTCATTGCAAAGTCATATTAGCCAAGGCAACCCCTTTCCCCTAATCTTCCGGAAAAAATGGATCCTCCAAAATCTTCCTGAAGATTAGTGCTCATAAATACGTCCATGGCAGTTGTCACTAAATAAAAATCGTTAATTTTCGTTAACATTAACTTCCTGAGAGATTTAAGGGAACCGAATTTTCTTTCGGGAAAATCCAGTGAAACAACCTAAAAATTGGGGATAGTAGAAGGACTGGTTATAGCGTAGCTGAAAATGTTAATTTTTGATCAAGAATTTCATAGCCTGAAACTTAACTATTTTAAGTAAGACGTGTCTGTATTTTAAGAGGTTACATTATTTGTAAGCATTTCAGGTTAAAAAGGTTTGTTTTTCCTGTGGTTCACAGCCCGATGCCAATGTACACAAATTACCATTGATAAATAATCTATAATTTATATTAATTTTGTTTCTGAATGAATTATGATCTGGTTCCCAAGCTATTTTGCTTAAAGTTGCTAGTCCGAAAGAAACAAAGACCTAAGAGCTCTTATGGCACTTGTGACGAGGTTGGAATAGCTAAGAGCTCATATGGCATGAGCTCTAGCAAAATTCTAAGAATCAATAGATTGATTGAAAAGGAAAAGCAGAGGCTTAATACCTGTCGGGATTTAAAATAAGAGATCTGAGACACGAGGTCCTTCAAATATCAAAATTCATTAAGATGCAATCATCCACTCGTAAGTTAAAAATACCTCATTTTCTCTAATTTTTCCTGTGCCTTCAGCCCCCCAGATGGTCGAAGCGAGGAAAACGACATTATCAAGTAAATTTGCGCAGGTCCCTGACACGCCTACCAATTTTCATCGTCCTAACTCGTCCAGAAGCACCGAACTCTCCAAAGCACTGGAAATCCCCCAACTCCCCAGAGGGGATCCGTTCAAATTATGTCAATCACATATCTAGAACAGGATTAAGGATTAAGATCTTATCAACCGTTCGTACGTTACAAATACCCCATTTTTCCAATTTTTATGAATTACCCCCCCCCCCAAATCCCCCAAAGAGAGCGGATCCAGTTCGGTTATATCAGTCACGTATCTTGGACTTCTGCTGATTCTTCCCACCAAGTTTCATCCTGATCTCTCCACTCTAAACGTTTTCCAAGATTTCCAGTTTCCAAGACATCTGTTTCCCCCCTCCAGCCCTCTATGTCTCCGTATCCGATTCAAATTGAAAATCTAACATCTGTAACATAAGGTCCTTCTATATATCAAATTTCTTTAAGGTCCGAACACCCATTCGAAAGATAAAGATACCTCAATTTTCAGGTTTTCCAAGATTTCCGGTCCCTCCCCACCCCCAACTCTCACCAATAACACTGGATCCGAATGGGATTCAAAATAAGAGCTCTGAAGCACAAGATCATTCTAAATATTAAATTTCATTAAGATCTTATCAGCCGTTCGTACGTTACAAATACCTCATTTTTTCCAATTTTTCTGGATTACCTCCCCCCCCCCAAATCCACCAAAGAGAGCGGATCCGTTTCGGTTATGTCAGTCACGTATCTTGGACTTGTGCTGATTCTTCCCACCAGGTTTCATCCTGATCTCTCCACTCTAAGCATTTTCCAAGATTTCCAGTTTCCAAGACATCTGTTTCCCCCCTCCAACCCTCTATGTCTTCGGATCAGATTCAAATTGAAAATCGAGCATCTATAACATAAGGTCTTTCTATATATCAAATTTCATTAAGATCCAAACACCCATTCGAAAGATGAAGATACCTCAATTTTCAGGTTATCCAAGATTTCCGGTCCCCCCTAACTCTCCCCAATGACACTGGATCCGATCGGGATTTAAAATAAGAGCTCTGAAGCACAAGATCATTCTAAATATCAAATTTCATTAAGATCTTATCAGCCGTTCGTACGTTACAAATACCTCATTTTTTCCAATTTTTCTGAATTACCCCCCACCCCAAATCCACCAAAGAGAGCAGATCCGGTTCGGTTATGTCAGTCACGTATCTTGGACTTGTGCTGATTCTTCCGACCAAGTTTCATCCCGATCTCTCCACTCTAAGCGTTTTCCAAGATTTCCAGTTTCCAAGATATCTGTTTTCCCCTCCAACCCTCTATGTCTCCGGATCCGATTCAAATTGAAAATTGAGCATCTTTAACATAAGATCTATCTATATCTCGAATTTCATTAAGATCCGAACACCCATTCGAAAGATAAAGATACCTCAATTTTCAGGTTTTCCAAGATTTCCGGTCCCCCCCCCCAGCTTCCTCCAATGACACTGGATCTGATCGGGATTTAAAATAAGAGCTCTGAAGCACAATATCCTTCTAAATATCAAATTTCATTAAGATCTTATCACCCATTCGTACGTTACAAATACCTCATTTTTCCAATTTTTCTAAATTACCCTCCC